>NW_017619075.1:972500-1020000 GCF_001879475.1 Ipomoea nil
CTCCAGCAAGGCATCCTTATTTTCCCAATGAAAGATCAAAGGGTTTCTTAACAAGTTGGAAATGGTGGATTTACCCAAAAACAAAAAGATAGTCGGATTGTGCCGAAAGGACGGTTATTCCTTTATTTTTTGTCCATAGCTGACTGGCTCAAACCAAGAAGGCTAGGCTGGGATTTGAACTCGTGACCTTGTGGTTACAAGTTTGTATCCTTAGTCAACTTGGTTGGGTTTATTCCTTTCTTTGATGCATGTTTCATGCGGTTCTACCTAATCCTTGATAAGTAAGTTCTATGAAAAAATGAAAAATTAACTTCAACCCACTCATATGGGAGTTATGATGAGAGTTTTGCATGTAGTTTCATGAAAAGTGTACCTTTGCCACAAAGATATCTTTACACCACTGTGAAATGTCACTTCCTTTTTCTGGTAAATCCTTCATCGGATAGCGCTCGATGTGAACATGCACCTAGAATCAGGAAAAAAAAAAAGGCCCTTAGATGAATCCGGTACTCATTGCCTACAACACTACATGTGCGTGCACAGACAAATTACCATTTTCAAAATCCAGAAAACTAAAATAAATATGTTGTCTTCTCAGTGATGTTTGAATCTTGATTTAATGAATTAGTCCTTTAGCTTTTTTAGAAAAAAGATGTGTTGTCTTACCACAGAAGAATGCCCTCTAAGCATTCTTAACATTGTAGGCGGCGGCTCTGTTTTTGGTATGGCCACTGTCATATTATAAATTGCAGGAACAAATGAGCGCAACTGATTAACTGCCAAAACGAAACCCTGAAAAGTGTACAAATGAGAAATATATAAACTGACCCGAAATTTATTTTCTAAATTTATACAAATAGACATATTGATGGTATATTCAGCAGTGTTCAGACAAGCACAATATGTTTCCTGTTTTGCTCATTGCCTAGACTGAGTTCGGAGTTGTGAATTGTAACTGCAACTCATTTTCTTGAATCTTAAAGATCTCTTTGTCTAATCAAAATATTTGAAATGAGTGGCATGTATACTATATTGCATGAAAAGAAGACATAAACTCACACACGTATATGCATCCAAAAACTGTGTTCAATTGATTTGTTTGTAGCACTTAAAAGTAATATGATGCAACCTTAGTTCGGGGAATCAGCACGTTCTTTGGGACATGCAATCCAGCCGATGCCGCATATTCTTGGGCTGCTTGAAGCTTTGCCTGCGTAAAGCGAGTCCCTTCTGGAAAAAGAGCCAACCAAAATGGTCGAGGAAAATTATTTAGCTCGTGGAAACCTGCCTGCAGCAGAAGATGAAAAGCTAAATAAATGTAAGGCGTGCAGTGCCTAGAAGTTGAACCACATAAATGAAGCAAAGGCAATGTGCAAGAGATAACCTTCAATGTGCTCTCATCCTTAGCCCAGCGCCTTTCAAGAATAATATAACTAGAAAACCACATTGACCATCCCAAAACCTGCATACATAATATACTCGAAATAATGTCTTACTAGACATTTATCCCATTTTGTTCTATGCATTTCTGAAATATCAGTCCATTTCATTATTATTTAGCTCAGTGGGATTGGATACTCATATCCTATGAAGAGGAATTAGAACATAATATGCAACAACAAAAAAAAAAGAGTCAATTTTAAGTTACTCTTTCTACTGCACATAATATAAACATGATATATTGACATCAACAAAACCAACATTTACCAGAGCAATTCTAAATATGTTCTAAATTCTAAAATGCCATGAAAGTGCTTGCAATGACATAAACTGGTAGTACGTAACGGTTAATATACTATGAAAAACTTACTGGTATATATGATAAAGTTTTCTTGATGACAGCTAGCGCATAACCAAGGCAACCTGCTCGCTGCCAATCATTTCAATTATCAGTCATATAATAATAGCAGAACCCATAATGATATACTAAAAATTCATATTAGGTAGTCGTAACATATTTCCCCATAACAATAGCACTAATTTCTCATGGCATTGCTACTAATGTAAGAAAACTTCAAATATAGATAAACTGACATAAGAAGCAGCAATTTTTTAGATAAAGATGACCTGAAGTTTAGAATCAAGACTACCTACAACCTTATAAACCATATTGTTAAAGGGTTAAAAAAAGGGCTTCACAAGGATAAGATATAAAGCAATCTTTTATGGAACAAATTTGCAAGAGCATTTTTTTCAAGATAATTAGATCATAAGCTAAAATTGAATTGCATCAATATCAGGTCACAGTTCAAAATAACATTTCTGCAAATTTCTTTCTTTGATCAACATAGGAATTCATTATAGTTCATGTATCGGCAAGAGCACACTTCCTCAACATATTTCTTATTTGCATTACTTATAAAAAAAAATTTAGAAAAAATCTTATTTCCATGAACTGACTGCATATGAAAATCAAGATGTTTAATGTCAAGAGCCTGTGAGATTTTCAAAATTATTATCAACAAAATTAGATCAATCTCATAGCACAATTTCACATCAAATTCAAATATTCCAACCTCCCTTTCCTCCCCTCTACTCAGCTATCTAGTGCCTTGGTTTTGCATGACTATCAAGATAAAAATATTTAATGGCAATGATATAAATTGCTGATAAAGAAAGAAAATAAGAAATTTGGAAGATGGGGAATTTTCAGCACGGAACATTGCAGCAAGTTTTTTCTTTCTTTCTTTCTTTTATTTTTATGAGATTATTGCATGATGATAGAAATTAAAAAAGAAATAATAAATTTAAGTGGATAAAAACCTGAGCTAGGACCCATCCGACAAGCCAATCAATATCACTTTTGTGGTTAGAAATAAAAAGTGCATGCTCTTTACCTGAAGTTAAATTAAGTTTATCAGCAAATGTAATTTAAAGAATATAGCTAGACAATTAAACAGAAGAACGTAATTAACTAGCTAGAGAATCTTACCCATTAATTTATAAGTTTCTGGGTCTATGTACAGCTGAATCTGCAATGGCGTAGACAGTTAACCACACTGTTAGTTCTGAACACACAAAAAAATAAACTCAAACAAAACAAAATAATGGAGGAATATAGTAAAAATTTTGGCGACTAAAATTTCTTCTTATTTCTCTTTGAGAATATATTGAACTCTGCCTAATGAAGTTCATAGGAGATACCCCATTGGTTCCACACAAACATGGTGTTCTTTTCTTTTCCTTTACTTTTCTTGATAATAGAAGAAGCTTTAGTAAAGAGGATGAAGAATTCCAACAAAATGTCAAGGCTCATTAGGTTCTCTGGCAGATTTAGTAGAAAATGAAGTAAAATTTGAACAAAAGAAATTATTGTTACAATTTTCTGTGATAAAAATATAATACAATTCCATAAATCATTTAATCTCGATTCTCGAGTAATGTGAAGAATTCTGGAAACTAAAATAAAGGCCACTGATCCAGACACCTTAATATTTGCCCACCAGTCGAATAGCCATACAGGCTGCAACCACAATATTTCTACAACTTCTTTGTTTATCCTTCTATATAAGTTCTTCGAAATTGGACGAACTAGGACAAAGACAACAGCCTGAAAGTGAAAATATTAAGAAATGCAATCAATACAAACCATTCTGTCATCAAAGTTGGCACAATCCAATAAATATTTTAGTAACCTTCTAAAGAAATGTTTAGCAGTCTCATTGTTCTCCAAAGTTTTACTCAACATTGGATTTATGGTACATAAACTAAAGTAGGGTGAAGTCATCCAATTCACGGATATTCCAAAATGGAAATAAAAGTGCACTTGTTAGCATTTCCTTTAAAAATAAAAATAAAAAAATCTTGAATGTCTCATAAACTAATTAAGGAATCACACTGAATGTGAAATATGCAACAATTTGAATCAGTTTCCATAGTGGAGGTTCAATTTGACAGAAAACATTGATTTTAGAGAATCAGTGGACTTCTCATATCCAGAGATTGTACAATTGCATAAATGGAAATAATGCTCTCTGCAATTTGTTCTCATAAAAGCATGAGCTTGGGCATAATGTTGATCCAACTTCCTATAATCTCATTACAACTGCAAAATACACACTTTTATAGTGTTTTTCTTAGAAAATTTCCCGTGATCATGATGAAATGCAAAAGTAACCAAAACAAATCATTCTAAAAAAGAAACAAGAAAGTGCAAACCAGATATTTAAAATACTCAAGTGACAAGGTAAAAAGGGATTTGCAGAAAAGGGGCACCTGAATGAAGTTGACAACAAGACCAAAGAGGAGGAAGAGTACACCGAGAGGAAGAATGACTGCGGCCGCGATCGCCATTGCAGAGAAGATCAACAAATTAAAGATTCGCCGGAAGAGAGAATTGAACAAGTTTATTATTATGCATGAATAGTTGCCAAAGAGACAAATTAAAGGCCAAGTTTTTGAAATTTGAACGGAAAAACTCAACTGCAAATACTCACTGCGCCAACGCCCTACGCCACACCTTCCGCTACAGGCTACGCTTTCTAATTCACTCTGAACCAACGTTTTCTCAATTTTTCAATGGTTTTCTTTTTCTTCTTTTTTTAATTTAATTTTAAAAGCGTTATTATTTATCCTGTACATTCTAATTTTCAATATTAAATTCATATCAATCTAGTGTTACCTGTTTAATTCAACTAGTATTTGCACCTGTGCGATGTACAAAATGTATTTATTGTACTATATTAAGAATATATAAATTGATATATAATTATTTAAATTAGAACATCAAATATTATATAGTGCAATTAAAGATATTGTTTGGATCGTTTATATATTTTGATGTTATCATTGGTTGAATTTGTGCAAATAATTGCTCAAATTAATAACTAATGTCTAGATGTATGCATGCGGTGCTATAATTTTGAATATTTTATTTATCATTGTTTAGTATTTTCATAAATTAGGCAAATATGCTCGTTCTTTAACAACTCAGTTATATAAATGAATTTCTATCCTTATTCATTTGTATGAAAGATATATTTTTTTGTCCAGATATATAATAATTTTTTCATTAAAAAAAAAACTTAATATCACCGATTATATTTACACATTATTGAAACCTATTTGTAGACGACATTGGTAGTGGCAACACAATCTTATTCATCTTCGTCTAGAGCTAACACCTTCAATCCATCAGGACGGGTTACTTGGGTGAAAATATATAATGGTAGAATATCACTCAATTAGTTATCCTTTTATATTTTCAGTCAATTAGTAATATCATATTCATTTTAGGCAATTATTCTTTTTTTATTTTCAGTTAATTAGTCAATTAGAATATTAAATGCGATATTTGTAACTAATTTTCGTTTCATTTTTAATTGATGATGTAGATATTATTATTGAAATATTTCCGTTTCATTTTTAATTTATGTTTACTGTTGTTTAAAATAGCATTTACTATTGATAATGTAAAATATTATTATTGAAATATTTTTCTCCAATTTTAATTTTTCATTCTATTTTTAATTAAAATGCAATGATCTTACTATTTCTTTTTATTTTAGTCAATTATGGATTTTTTTATTTGCAATCAATTTTTAATATTCATTTCCTTTTATATTTTTAGTCAATTAGTAATATTAGATTCATTTTTAGTCAATTATTCTTTTTTATTTTAAGTCAATTAGAATATAGAGTGATATTTTTACCTAATTTCGGTTCTATTTGAATTTGATGATGTTGAATATTATTAATGAAATATTTTCATTCAATTTTTAATGGGAAAATGACACTTTTTCCCCCTGAGTTATATACTTATAGCACTTTTCCCCCCTCAATTATTTAGGTAAGCACATTAGCCCATTCAATTATTCTAAAAGTGGTGATTTTTCCCCCTAATATATTAAATTGACATTTATACCCTTAAAATAAACATTTTATTTATTTTACTTCTCCAACAAATTATTGCGTATACGTAGGGATGACCACGATTCTGTTCGAACTGAATCGGACACTATAGCAATCGAATTAAAAGTTTCCGGTTATGATTCAGATCTAGAACCCAATATTTGGATTTCAATTTATTAAAATTATGAATCAAAGAAATTGGATCCTGAACCGTGAACCAGCGGTTCCGGACCCGATTCGCGATTTTGAACTGTTTTTATTTTAAAATTTTATTTTTATTTTAAAATAATCTAAATTCAAAAATAAATGTAATTTATTTTTTCAGTTCGGAACATGAACCGTTTGTTCCGGGATGTTAATAAACTCTAAATATCGAGTTTCGATTCTAAATTGTAATTGGAATATTTTGGTATAAGAGAAAATTTCAATTTTGGTCCACTGACTATTGGAGTTGTATTAATTGCAACACTTGACTTTAAAAAATGTAAATTTAGTACCTTGACTATGTAATTTCTATCAATTTTGGTCACGCCGGCCAAATTGCCGGCCAAATCCCACCGGAAAAAATTCTAATAGGTCAAATAAATAGGGTATTTTAGTCATTTTACTATCTTTTGTTTCTTCTCCGATCACTTCTCCCCATTTCCAGCTTCTCCGGTGAGATTTCTTGTTTTCTTTCCCTATTACTTCTCTCATCTTCTGCCTTTCTCCTCTGTAAAAAAAAAATGTCGACACCTAGCTGTAAACAAAACCCAATCGATATGAATTTTTGGAAAGGTGTGTAATCCATAAAATCTTTCAAGAATTGAGGAGACGTGGATAAATTCAGCGAAGAAACAGTTGAAAAGCAGGGCCATGGGTTATACAATGACATGAAAAGGAAAAGTAGCATATAGCCCTAAATATCAAAGAAAAAATCCAGTGTTTTCTGGATCAAATCTTGGAAAAAGCTAATCAGGCATCAGTATATGATCCAAACAAAACAAACCCATGTCGGTAAATATCTAGATCTATGGAACCCAGGTTAAATCCCATTAGCAAAGATGAAATGAACACAAATTCATTCTTTGATTGCACATATATGAAGAAGAAGAAGAAGAAGAAGAAGAAGAAGAAGAACCTTGCGATAAGTGGTGATGTCGGGCTCGACGGTCCAACCTGAGGACCTCGTTGTTGTCGCAGTGCTTAGGGAGATTGTAGTTCCCCTGAGCTCTCAGCCCAGCATATATCTTAGTAGCTATGGCTCTCCTCCTCCACTCTCTTCTCCGGTTTTGTTTATAGCTAGCTGTCGGCGTTTTTTTTTACAGAGGAGAAAGGTAGAATATGAGAGAAGTAATAGGGAAAGAAAACAAGAAAGCTCATCGGAGAAGCCGGAAATGGGGAGAAGCCGATCGGAGAAGAAACAAAAGATAGTAAAATGACTAAAATACCCTCATTATTTGACCTATTAAATTTTTCCGGTGAGATTTGGCCGGCAATTTGGCCGGCGTGACCAAAATTGATAGAAATTACATAGTCAAAGTACTAAATTAATATTTTTGAAAGTCAAGTGTTGCAATTAACACAACTCCAATAGTCAATGGACCAAAATTGAAATTTTCTCTTTGGTTTGGCTGCTATAGTGTTTATTTGGTTTGAATCAAATTATGGTCATAATTTGTTGGAGAAGAAAAATAAATAAAATATTTATTTAAGGGTAAATATGTCCATTTAACATTTTAGGAGGAAAAACAGCCACTTGAATAATTGAGGGGGGAAAAGTGCTATAAGTATATAACTCAGGGGGAAAAAGTGCTATTTTCCCATTTTTAATTTACCTTACTATTTTTTTTAAATATGCTTTTACCATTTGATTATGTAAAATATTATTATTGAAATATTTCCTTTCCATTTTCCTTTTACTTCTAAAAAAAAAAAAAAAAGAAAAAAAAAAAAGAGACAAAGATACTTTGAACTTCTCAATACTTGTCCCAAATACTGTCTACTAAACTATTGAGCTAAGCTCGTGCGGGTAAACTTCTCAATATATACTTGCCCACATTGATGGACAAGCAATTATGTTTATAAGAGAGCATTGCTCCTCTTATATAGAGGAGCTCTTGAGTTCCTCTTTCCAAACATTTTCGATGTGAGATCAAAATGATCCACATCATTTACAAAGGGATCGGAGTCCGTGGCTCGCTTTTGTCTTTTTTTTTTTTTTTTTTTTTTAAATTTAAATTTTATTTTGTATATTGTTTTGTTTGGATTATTGTTGTTGTTGTTGTTGTTGTTGTTATTTGATATTTGATTATTGACAAATTCGCCAAAATTTTTACAAATTCGTCATTTTAACAATTTATCTTTAATCAAAATACCAAAAAATATTATTTAATAACTCATTAATTTGCTCCAAACGGCTAAAAACTAAAACAACACATAAATTTTGGGTTAATCTTTCTCAACCCCCACTAATAATAAATAAATAAATAAATAAATAAATAAACTAAAATAAGAAAACAAAGTTAAAGTTTCTTAAAATAAGAACCTTTTGACTTCTGAATACTTGCCACGTTGATGGGCAAACAAATATGTTTGTATCTCTTACAAAGAGGAGCTCAAAAGTCCATCTTTCCAAACCATTTCAATGTGGGATCAAAATGATCCAACATCATTTACAAAGGGAGTTCGTGGCTCCCTTTTGTCTTCTTCTTATTATTTTTAATTTTAATTAGTATGTCACCCGTGCGATGCACGGACTAAAAATTAGAAATATTGTATTTATGTTAAGAAATTGTTAATAATTCTTAGTCTTATTATAATTGAAGTATAAATATTTTTTGAAAAACGCATGCATTGCAAGATGTAAAATTAGTATTACATAAATACAGAATAATATTAAAAATAGGATATGACATTGAAAATTCAAAAATATTACAAATTATTGAAAATTTATTTGTAAACTACATTTTGTGTAGTAACCTAAGAGTTTGTCAATGATTGAGTATATTATTCTTAATATAATTAGAATTAGACTTATTATTTCTAGTATATTAGAATTGGGTTTTATTATGTAACTAAGACTCCCAATATGAAGCAGTCTAAAATTCTTATTTCTTGTAGGGCTCTAGGTCCAAAATATGTATAAATAAACCCCTCACATAGAGGACGGAGGACAACTTTTTAGCGATTCACCAGCAATACTCTTCAATACAAAGTTCCTACGGTAGTGTTGGCCTGTCGTTGACGAATCAAAAATCATAAAACCAACAAAGAAGTAATTACAAATTTGTAATTATATTTGGTAAATTGTAGTATTTATATTTATGCTTTTTGTAAATTTTGTAATGCTATACAATTTAATGATTTCTATTCTACATTAATTGATTGTATGTTTTTATTGAGATGTGTATTATCAATTAAATTAAATATTTATATTATAAAATTAATAATATTCATCCCGTGTATCATATGGGACAATATCTAGTTGAGATAAATTATTATTTATTAATCATGGACCATTTCGGCTCCAATTTATTTATTAAGTAGTAATCAATTAATTTTTGTAAATTTCCTTTTGTCTCATTTTTATCGGACCTTTTTGAATCTTTTGAATGTTTATGTCATTTATAGAAGGGCCGCAGAAAGGTTTGAAAGGGCCAGAATACTAAATTATTCGGGATCTCCGAGACTAGGCGAACAAGCTCAGATCAAGTAAAAAATGAGTGAAGGTAATAGTATATAGTTTAATTTGTTAGTACGTCAAAATTATTATTTATTACCAAATTAAAGGTATTATGATGTGTGTTAAAGAAGATGAGAGTACGTTTTTTTTGTATGTATATTGTAGGGATAATGCAACAGAAGAAGTCAGCACGTAAAGGGCAAATTCTGGAATCCAGTGAAAGAATTGAAGAAGCAAATAATAATGTGGTTGGATTAAAAAGAATTGATGACGCCCAAGATCATGGAATCAAGCGGGAGGTTATTGAGCAACAATTTGATAAGAGTCATAATGTTGCTAAAACTCTTAAAGGTGAGATGCCCTAACACTATAGTTAATTTTATCTCTCTCACACACATATATTCGACCATATATTTTATGGAGTACATAGTACAGAAAATTGATTAATTATTCAATAGTTTCTTTTTAGTTGTAGAGGTTGTCTCATATATATATATATATATATATATATATATATATATATATATATATAGCTTATAAATTTCTTCACCGTTTAATTTGTTTTTGTTGAATTTTCTATGTATTGTACGTGCAGTTAGCTCATCTACACTGAAGCGAGAGTGTGGAGACTTAGCCATCAAGCCAAATCGCAACAGAAAAAGAAAAAGGACTAATAATATCACCATGCGCGTCAAGGCAACCTATCAAAATAAAACCGCAGCTTTTCTACTCTCGTCCTCCTCGTCAACTATAAAATATTTGAAGGAGCAATTGGAGATGAGGTTTAAAATACCAGCACACAAATTTGTTATGGAGTATCAAGATCACGAAAATGATTGGATATTAATGATGTCTGATGGCGATTTGATGTACTGTATGGAGAATGTGTTAGAATGTGGGAAGAGTTTTATAAGAATGAGGGTCACCCAAAAATCTCTCTCCTTAAATGAATCTCCGGCCATACAAGCAGCTCAGCTGCCGCCAAACGTCGTCGGCCCTATTGTGTCGGAGATTCCCACTTCAATTTTGCTGAGTGAAGGCGATACTAGTAGTGTTGGTAGTTGTTAAGACATAATTAATTATCCCATTGAAACCATTTCACCATGTTGGCGATTTTAATTTGGTGCCTCTCCACGCATGCATTGAGATTATATATATATATATATATATATATATATATATATATATATATATATATACACTAGTTTTTTACGCGATTGGGATAATGCCCAATGTTTTTCTTTAATAAGTACTTTAAAGTATATCAAGGCAATATTATATTGAAATTGTTCATGCATAGATAATTGAATGTTGAATTTGTGTATTTAAATAGGTAATTTTAAGTTTACAAATGCAATATAATATAGTCAAGATTGATTATAATTGTCGATAAAATAATTGTATAGGTATTATTGAAACCAAATACGGGACATAAGGGAGAGCAACTAAAAAGTATGGCATAAAATATTAAATAAATACTAATATTGAAAAGCTAACCGTTGATTGCCAGGTAGTTTCTCACTTCAATTTGTTGTGTGATTTGAATACTCTTTTTGTAAATAAATCTCCCAAGTAGTTAATATGATTGACTTAATTATATATTTTTTATTATTTTTATTTTTTAAACAATTATTATTATTATTATTATTATTATTATTATTATTATTATAAAATATATGTACACCCTTGATATAATTTTTTCAAATATTTTTTTATCAACCGTTGATATAATTCGCTACTCAAATTCACTAACTGTTGATTGTCAAACAAGTGCATTGCGAGGTAGTTCTCACTTCAATTTGTTGTGTGATTTGAATACTCTCTTTGTCAACAAATTCCTCAAGTAGTTAATATAATTGGCTTTATTAATTATATTTTTAAAAAATTTTCATGGTATTAATAAAATACTTGGTAAATAAATATATAGCATTATTTTGTATTATAACTTTGATATTTAATTAAAAAATAGTGCACAAAAAAAGATAATAAACAATGTAGTGAATATAATCAATTGATGAATTTGAATGTAAAAAATTTTTACGTTGGAGAAATATAAGGACAATATAACTAATAAAATTATTTCTCTTAATTAATTTATTGATAAGGAATAATTTTTTTTAATAAAGACATTGTAGGGACAATGTAGCGAATATAATCAATTGATGAATTTGAATGTAAAGAATTTTTATATTGGAGAAAAATAAAGACAATAGAATTAATGAAATTATTTCTCTTATTTAATTTATTTATAATGAATAATTTTTTTTGAATAAAGACATTGTAGACATATAATTCAAAAGAGTTAATTCCAGCAATGGTCCGCCGACTATGTTGATTTTCTAAAATTAGTCCTCGACTTTTAATTTGGACATTTTACGTCCCTTGACTTTCAATTTCTTTTCAATTGAGGTCCTTTCGTGAGATTACGAAAAATTGGACTTTAAATGAAAGGGTAAATTAGTCGTTTCATCTGTCTAATGTATAATTTTTCATATTTCTTCCTTGTATACGCGACTTCGGACATCAGATTCACTTAATTGCTTAATTCCTAAATCCACTCGAAGAACAAAATTTCATTAGGAATTAAGCAATTAAGTGAATTTGATGTCCGAAGTCGCGTATAAATAGAAAAAATACGAAGAATTATACATTAGGCAGATGAAATAACTACTTTACCCTTTCATTTAAAGTCCAATTTGCCGTAATCTGACGAAAGGACCTCAATTGGAAAAAAAAAGTGAAAGTCAAGGGACGTAAAATGTCCAAATTAAAAGTCAAGGACTAATTTTAAAAAATCAACATAGTCGGAGGACCATTGCTGGAATTAACTCTAATTCAAAATTAAAGAAATGCATATGTATTATTTTTTGTTGTAGCTACTAAGTTATTATTTTTAATTTAATAAGAGTAAAATAGAGTACTAATTATGACAATTTTGATTGGGATGAGGTTCGAACCTAAGACCTTTCTTATTGAAATCAATGAGTAAGTTAACGGTGAACTAACAGAAACTAACGGAGAAGATAATATTTAACGGAAAAGTTAACGGATAATCATATAATTAAGGATAAATTAGTAAATCTCAAGAAAAAATTAAAATCTGATCAAATATGAGCCATTCATTTGATTAAAAAATTTGACCGCCATTTTTTCTACCCATTATAGGCCTAACTCTCTTGGGCTCTTATATATATATATATATATATATATATATATATATATATATATATATATATACTAGTTTTTTACGCGCATTGCGCGATTGGGATAATGTCCAATACTTTTTTTTTTTAAATAAGTACTTTAAAGTATATTAAGGCAGGATTATATTGAAATTGTTCATGCATAGATAATTGAAGGTTGAATTTGCGTATTTAAATAGGCAATTCTTCTTCCAAAGGTTGAGTCCTCAACCCCAAGGGCCCCCCACACTCCGGCCCGATAGAGCATTGTGGGAACTTGTAAATCACGGTGACTCAATGGTTCAGTAGACAGGGCCAAATGCTGATACGCACAAGGAATCTGCCCACTTTGGACATAATTCTCGCACTGCCGCCGCCGAGGTTCAAACGTTGGTCTCTTCTCCCAAATACTACCCACTAAACCATTGAGCTAAGCCCGTGCGGGATAAATAGGTAATTCTCAGTTTACAAATGCAAGATAATATAATCAAGATTGATTATAATTGTCAATAAAATAATTGTATAGGTATAGTTGAAACCAAATACGGGACATAAGGGAGAACACATAAAAATTAGGGCATAAAATATTAAATATATACTAATATTGTTTGAGGAGATTCCGACATTAGGATTTGTGGTTAAGTTTTATTAATACTTTAATATTAGAATTAGATTAATGGTGTAGTTATAATTCTATATTAGACTTTAATATTAGAATTAGACTAACGGGGAATTAACGGAAAAGTTAAATGGATAATCATATAATTAAGGATAAATTAGAAAATCTTAAAAGAAAAAAATTATAACCTGAACAATATGAACTATTCATTTGATTTAATAATTTGGCGGTCATTTTTTCTACCCAATGTTAATAATTAAATAAATTCGCTGGTCAAATTCGCTAGTATAATCCGCTAATTGCTGATTGTCAAACAAGGACATTGCGAGGTAGTTCTCACTTCAATTTGTTGTGTGATTTGAATACTCTCTTTGTAACAAAATCTCTCAAAGTAGTTAATATGGTTGGCTTTATTAATTATATATTTTTTTTAATGTTTTCATGGTATTAATAAAATACTTGGTAAATAAATATATTGCATTATTTTGTATTATAACTTTGATATTTAATTAGAAAAATAGTGCACAAAAAACATAATAGATAATGTAGTGAATATAATCAATTGATGAATTTGAATGTAAAAATTTTTACATTTGAGAAAAATAAAGACAATTTAACTAATGAAAATATTTCTTTTAATTAATTTATTGATAATTAATAATTTTTTTCACTGAATAAAGACATTGTAAGGACAATGTAGCGAATATAATCAATTAATAAATTTGAATATAAAGAATTTTTATATTGAAGAAAAATAAAGACAATATAACTAATAAAATTATTTCTCTTATTTAATTTATTGATAATGAATAATTTTTTTTTTTGAATAAAGGCATTGTGGACACATAATTTTAAATTAAAGAAATGCATATGTATTATTTTTTGTTGTAACTACTAAATTATTATTTATATAATTTAATAAGAGTAAAATAGAGTACTAATTATGCCAACTTTGATTGGGATGGGGTTCGAACCTAAGACCTTTTTTTTTTTTTTTTTTTTTTTTTTTTTTTTTGTTGAAATCAATGAGTAAGTTAACGGTGAACTAACGGCAATTCTTAAAATTTTAACGGAATTAGTAACGGTGTGTGGGTATTTTAGGAAATTTAGTGTAAAATTTAAATCTGATCAATCTTTTAATCAATCTGAGCCATTCATTTGATTAAAATCTGTGACCGCCATTTTTTCTACCAATTATAGGCCTAACTCTCTTGGGCTCTTATTTGTATAGTAGATACTAGATATATAGTAGATATATATATACATACATACATACATATATATATATATATATATATATATATATATAGTATATATAGTATATATATATATATATATATATATAGAGGAGCGCTCACATGTGGCCATGTTGTTAGGTGTGGTCATATGGTCAATTATAGACCATTAGATTAGATAGATCTAATGATTCATATTAATCAAGATTTTTTCCAGTATTTTCGCGCACATTCTCCTACCCAGAGAACTGTAAGGGTAAACTTGTCATAAAACACCGGAATAGGAAAAATCACATTGTTGTGTGTTTTATTACACTATTGGTGCATGTTGTCAACACTGTTGGTGTATTCTGGAACCCGACCGCTATAAATGGCCATTGTAATTACCATAACACGGGAATACAACATTGGTGTGTTTCACTGTGGTGTGTTTTATTACACTATTGGTGTATGTTGTCAACACTGTTGGTGTATTCTGGAACCCGCCCGCTATAAATGGTCACTGTAATTACCATAACACCCCCACTTACTAAAACGCGCGAAAATTCTCAGAATTACCACTGCCTTTAGATTAAACTGATTCAACGACCCAGATACGACCACACGACCATACCTAATGACATGACCACATATGAGCGTTTTTCTATATATATATATATATATATATATATATATATATATATATATTCCTACTCTTGTATTTCATTTTGAGAGTTTTAATAAATATTTATTCCATATTCCTAATTTAGCAATTCCCTTATTTGTTATTTATATATATTTTCCTTATTTATTATTTAACTTCTATAATTTTCAATTTTCAATTATGATGGTAACTTCTCCCAAATTAACTCATTTTCCCACTCGAGTGATTCCCGGGAAAATTTTGACTAAGCCAGTGTGTTGCAAAAGGAAAATATTACATGGACTCTCACTTCTTACGCTCAACTTCTACTTTCTCTCACAAATCCTTTATGTAGACACTTTTCTTGGAACCCATGCACATCGATCTCCTTTTCCCGGTCGAGTGATTCCCCAGAAAATTTTGACTGGGCCAGTGTGTTACAAAAGGAAAATATTACATGGACTCACACTTCTTACTCTCAACTTCTACTTCCTCTCACAAATCTTTAATGTAGACACTTTTCTTGAAACCCATCCACATGATGAAAAAATTCTATCATTGTTTATCATGTCAGGAAGTATAAACAAGAGAGTAGAATTTGAGAGTACATATAGTAGAACTTGTTGCAAAATGCAGAGTTATGTCATGAGGAAGAATCCCATAATGCGAAGAAAATGATGAGGCTATCATATTCCTATCAAGTTCTGACTGGGATAACCTGCAAGAGCCGTATTGGAAAGAAAGAGCGTGGCAAACTTGGTTTGACATATTGACGTTGCCAACCGGAGGGCACAAAAATTTCCTCCTATTTGTAGACTAATATATTCGTAAGGAGGTTATGGTATTTTGATATTCCATAGGAGCCGTGGGCTCAGGTATTTTATTAATACCATGAAAAAAATAAAAAAATAAAATTAATAAAGTTAATCATATTAACTACTTGATGAATTTATTGACAAAGAGAGTAGTTAAATCACACAACAAATTGAAGTGAGAACTACCTCACAATGTTTTTGTTTGACAATCAGCCGTTAGCGTATTATATTAGCAGATTTGACCAACGAATTATATCAATGGTTGTAAAAAGATATTTGAAAAAATTAGTTGTTTAGATTAACATTTAAAATGATCTAAGGTGATTTCAAATTGTAAAATTTTTGAAATTAACAAATCATAAGAACAAATTTTGAAACTTGAGATTGGCCCGAACAAATCAAATTTTGACCAAACAATTCGGTATTAGTTTGTACCTCTTTGTTTAATGATGGAAATATCTACCCTCTTTATATTTGTTTAGAGCATCATCATCATTCACCAATGGTTTTTGAGGAGCTAATAGGAGGAGAGAGGGAGATCAGAAAAATGAATCTTGATCTTTATCGAAAGACTAAGGTTTTTGTCAGTTTTGTGAGTTCCATTAAAAAAAAAAAAAAAAAAAAAAAAACCAAGACAGTCTGCCTCGTGTGAAGTGTAACTAAGGGTGTTAGCGAACAGAGCTTTCGACAAACTACTCGTGTTCGTGTTCCGTAAGCGTTCGTTTATGTTCGTTTGTTAAGGTAAACGAACATTAACAAACAAAATTTAGAGCCCGGTTAATAAACGAACAGAGCTTGAACAATTCTAAGCTCGTTTGCTAAGAGATCGTGAACAAACTCGTTTGTGTTCGTTTACTAATGTTCGTGAACAAGCTCGTTTATGTTCGTTTAATAATGTTCGCGAACATGTTCACAAACATATATATTATATTATATTATATTAGTTATGTAGTTGTGTTGTTTGTTTGATTATTGTTCGTGAACGTAAATTATTTATTGTTCACGAACGAATTGTGATCATGAACATGTGCATGTGTTTATTTATTAAGTGTTCATGCACGTAAATAAATATGTTTGTGAGCATGCTTGTTAATGAACATGTTTGTGAACCTGTTTATTAACGTTAACGAACACGTTTACAAACGTGTTCATGAACATTAACAAACACGTTCGCGAACGTTAACGAACACTAACGAACACTTAACAAACGAACACGAACATGATTTTCAAAAACCTTAACAAACGAACACGAACACTCCAAATTCCTTAACAAACGAACACGAACAATCTCCGTTCGTTTATGTTCGGTTCGTTAACAGCCCTAAGCGTAACTCTCGCTGCACGTGGGTGCATAAATCTTTAATTTTTTGTTTGAATTAATTTCACTTTCGGTCCCACGACTTTAGATGATCTATCACTTTTGGTGCACAACTTTAAAAGTTTTCAATTTTGGTGCCTAACTTTGTTATTTTTATCAATTTTGGTCCTTTCAACCAAATTGACGATGAAATGTTGCTGGATTTTATATTTTTAGGGGTAAAATCATCATCCCAAGGAAACATCTTCAATATCTAAACAAAATCACTCTAAAATCATATCTATAGGTGTTTGATCGATGAGAATAATTGGGAAGACGGACAGAAACTAGACACAAATCTATGAGATTTATAGCATCGACGATTGACAAACTCTTATATTTCTCTTAATATGATTTTTCTTTTGTTTAGATATTGAAGATCTTTCCTTAGGATGACAATTTTGCCCCTAAAATGTAAAATCTGGCAATATTTCGTAGCTAATTTGGTCGAAAGGACCAAAACTGATAAAAATAGCAAAGTTAGACACCAAAATTAAAAAAATTTAAAGTTGTGTACCAAAAATGATAAAACTTCTAAAGTTGTGGGACCAAAAGTGAAATTAGTTCTTTTTTGTTTTGTTTTATTTTGTTTTTTTTTTTTTTTTTGTTTTGTTTTGTTTTGTTTTTTTCTCTCCTTTCACCTCTTCTCTTTCCTTAGTATTGGGGAAAACTACAAGTATTGGAGAAAAGATATAAAAATAAAAGATATGGTAAAATTTTCATGAAATACAAACAACATAAAACGAAGAGTCGAAGAGAGAATTCCATTACTCCGATTGTGCAACACGGCAGTAAAATTTGTAGCAGCAGGACTGAGAAAAGGAGAAAGAAGAAAGAATGAGTGGGCCGCAGCCGATGGCGGCGTCGCAGCCATACCACCAGCCAACCACCCTCGAGGAAGTCCGAACCCTTTGGATTGGGGACTTGCCCTATTGGGCCGAAGAGCCTTATCTCCAGAGCTGGTTCGCTCACAGCGGCGAGGTCTTATGCATTTTTTTTTTCTTCTTTAAATGATAACTCGTATTTGTATATGTTTATTGTTTCTTGTGGTTTTTAATTTATATTCTTTTAGTTATGAGGTTTAAGAGAATTAGTACTTCTCTTAGCATTATATTGGTAATTCTTGGTCTTAAATCATAATGGAATGTGGTATAATTAGCAAGCGGCTGCCCAGCTTTTCATTGTGTATCTCTTAGATTCATAGAAGTGAATTTCGGGTACTATTAATTTTCAGAATTTTAGCCATAAATCATAATTCCGTAATCCTTTTCATTATTATTTCTTAAATTTTCTTTTCAGTGCTATGCTGTACCAAGTTTGTCTTAGAAATTACGCCAAGGGCTTTAAAAATTAGCTTTGGCAATGGATAAATTCATGGTTTTATTGGCTTGCCAGGGTTTACATTATGACTCTGTGGTTTGCCAGTGGTGTTTTATGTTCTTCACTTTGTTGGCATCATATTATATTCAATAATAATGAATATTTGATCCCAAATGCCAGTTAATTTATGACATTTGATCCTTTGATCTTAGTTGTATGCTTGTGTGAAAAATTGACATGCTGATATCTTAATAATCATGGTGGCTGATATAGGTACTTTCAATAAAAGTGATTCGAAATAAAATCACAGGCCAACCTGAGGGATATGGGTTTGTGGAGTTTACTTCACATGCAGTAGCTGAGCATATTTTGCAGTCTTATAATGGAACACAAATTCCTGGGACAGAATTAACTTTTAGGTTAAATTGGGCATCATCTGGGATTGGAGAACGACGTGATGCTGGTCCAGAGCATTCTATCTTTGTAGGGGATTTAGCTCCTGATGTTACGGATTACTTATTGCAAGAGACATTCCGTACTCATTATCCATCTGTCAGAGGAGCCAAGGTTGTTACTGATCCCAATACTGGACGCTCTAAGGGATATGGCTTTGTTAAGTTTGCTGATGAGACAGAAAGAAACCGTGCCATGACAGAAATGAATGGTGCCTATTGCTCAACTAGGCCAATGCGTATAAGTGCAGCAACACCCAAGAAAACCACCGGCCTTCAACAGCCTTATGCAGTAGCCAAAGGTAACCTTCAAAGATGCATGTATTCCCACATTGTATATCATGGTTTACCTGAGTCTATGAAAGTCTTAGTAATGCCCTGCTCATCTTTTTTACTTTTCTTAGTCTTTTATTGTCCTTATTATATTCATTTTGTTGTTTAGTCTACTTTCTGCTGCTGTTTCTTTTTCTTTGGTAATAATGATTATTCACAAGATGACAAGAAAATCCCACTTGCCATTTTGATTACTGTTTACTTGATGTTTATCTATGGATCAAGGATCTTTAGGGTTTTTGTTTTTGTTTTGTTTTGTTTTGTTTTGTTTTTTTTTTTTTTTTTCCTTGGAATCATGTCAATATGAAGCTAGAGTCATTTTTCTTGTATTTTAGTATTGGTTGAAGTAATGAATTTCGGGTAAATACAAACCTGGCTGACATGGCTGAAACCTCAGCACTCTTGAAATAGTGAAATTCTCCTCTTTGCTATTAGTGAGAACATTGCAAGCTGGAAAAGAATGCAGTTATATGGACTAGTGAGAAGAGAGATGACTGCCTGTAAATAAACTGTGCTTCCCTTTCCCCTTAACAGTGAAAATTGAGAGATGAGTTGATGATTTTTTCACTCACTTAGGGAGTTACAAGTAAATGTTTCATTTTAATGCTGATTTGCTCATGTTTTTTTTTTTTTATATTTATTATTATTATTTTTGTAATGTTGCTTAGTTTCCTATTGTCAGTACCAGTTTTTGCTTGCCATTCATCAAGTCTATTACAGTCTTCAAGGTCAATAGAAGAATTTTTTTGTAAAGTTTGCTTCGCCTGCTTGGTGCTATTCTCTAAATAGTACTTTTACTAATTTTTATTTATTTAAAGATGAAAACAAAAAAACAAAAGACATCAATTTAAGACTTTGAAGCCCATGAATAGTATGGACTGTTGCAGTAGTATAAGGGAAGTTACCCAAAACCATTTTGGGTTACAATAGTATTGAAAATTTATGAACTGTAGGTGGCAGCCCTCCAAGGAACCTTGAATTGATCCCAATTTGATAGGTTACTATGGTCCCATTGGGAATGAATTCCCTGCTATGCAGAAAGCAAGGTTATTTTTCCAAAAAATTTAATATAGTCATTAGAGTGACTATAGTCTATTGGAATATTAATAATGCTCCTGCCCTGTAAAGGGATGCTTACCGTTTTGGACAGCTAAAGAATAAGTTTGTGAAATGGCTTACCTGAGTCATAAAGCACAAGAAAACCAGCAAATTATGACTGATTTTGTTTCTGCTCCCCTGCAACAGTTGCATTTGTGTTATGTTTTATCATTTTTATTTTTTATTTTGGTATTGGTGTTTGAGGCATCTAGTTCAAAATTAGGAGTCTGAATTTGAAAGGATATGAAAAATTGAGGAATGGGTTTGGGTTTTAGGAACAACTCTCTTGTTTGGGTATTGTTAAAATGCAAATTGGTATCATTGTTAAATTGATGTTTGGTTTGGAGGGGAAGGGGAGAAGGGGGGCATTTGGGTTTTGGTCATAAGAAGGGGGGTCTGGGTTGTGAAGGCAGTGAGTGAGAGAAGAAAAAATGTTGGTGGGAGGGGGAGGATAGTATGTAATTTAGAGGAAAAGGGGAAAGGGGTTTGGGACTGTAGGAGGGAGAGATTAATGGTGTAGGTTGGGGGGCTGAGGCTGGTAGAGATATAATAAGGGATGAGGAAGTGAGAGCATAGAATCAGAACTCAGAGGAGGGTTTCTCTTGAAACAAGTGATATAGGGGAATCGTGTCTTGGGGTTTACCATTATTCTATTCCTGTTGATGCATGTTAAAACTCCTAAACAAAAAACAACCAAGTTCATAATTCTGCTTCTTGAAGCTGAAAAACTCCAAACATCGGGCCCTTAAGTTCTATCTGAAATTGATATACAGTAATGGTTTTTTATATTTATATGTTTATTTTTTGTGCAGCATTATATCCACCTCCAGTTTATCCTCCTGTGATGCCAACAATTCCCGAAACTGACGTAAATAATACTACTGTGAGTTGCAAACTTTGAGCTTCTTTGTGGCTTCATATTTTCCATTTTTAATCTAATGCTCTTGCTGGATTGCAGGTTTTTGTTGGCAATCTGGATCCAAATGTTACAGAAGAGGAACTGAGACAAATCTTTTTGCAATTTGGGGAAATTATTTATGTCAAGATTGTTGCTGCCAAAGCATGCGCGTTTATACAGTTTGCTGCAAGGTCTGTTTTACTTTTGCATCCCAAATATATTTAGAGGGTTTATTTTTGTGGTATTGTTGTTTAGTCATGGCTAGCTATTGCCATTGAGGCTGTTGGAAATCAGTATTTTGTTTGGGTCACTTGATTTCTTATCTATTATTTATTTTTATTTATTTATTTATTTACATCATCTAGTTTTTATCTTTGGAACTTGTGGATATAGGCCATCTGCTGAAGAAGCAATTCAGAGGATGAATGGTACTGTGATTGGTCAACAAATAGTTCGTGTTTACTGGGGTAGGAGTCCAACTGTTAAACAGGTGACTAGTCTACTGGAATTTCATATTGTGTTTTTGCTAACCGTGTGGTTACTAGCTGGTGACACCGTGGCAGACATCAATACAACAATTATCCACTAGAATCAGTTAGATTTGACTATTGAAACATGTTTCATTGAATTTATTCTTTTTACTATAGCCATTTCAAATTGATGTCTACTTTTTTACAATGTTGGGTTTGGGGCTTAGCCTGGTGGTATGCTGAGCCTGTTAAGTCATTGTTTGGCTTTGGTAGTCAAAATCACATAGGGCATTGAATTTGAAATATAATGAATATAGCTCAATAACCCTATAGAAGATGGAAAACAACAATCAAACGGGTTATAGATGAAAGGAATTGATAATGCATAACCTAGTGGAACTTCATGTCATTAGCTGATGCACATCATATCTTTACCTGTTGATGTATTGTCTGTAATGAATAAATAGAAAAATGAAAGAGAAAGAGTGGATTACTCCTTTTTATTCACCTTGCTTAAAGAAATTATTATCTCTCTTGGGTGTTCAGTTTTCAATAGACTAATTAGTCCAACAAGAGCTTTTATGACTATTTGACCATCTATTTAGGACGCTGGTATCTGGGGTCAGGCAGCTGATGCAAGCCAATGGAGTGCATATTATGGTTATGGACAGGGATATGATGCATATGCTTATGGAGCCACTCAAGATCCTTCAGTTTATGCATATAGCGCTTATCCTGGTTATGCTCAATACCCTCAACAGGTAATATTTGACCACTTTTTGGGTCATATTCACACTCTTGCTAAGTTGTCTTCATAGTATATCACTATATTGTTTCGCTGGCCGACTTTTTTAGTTATGAATAACACTATATTATAAATCCCAATATCCCATCTTGTTGAGAAATGGGCAAAAATGAAAACCAGATCCAACTTCCAAGACATTTTTTTTTTTCCGGTGGGGTGGAATTTGGATTTTACTGATATCCTGGAAGAGATTATGATTAAGAATTGATCGTGCTGAAGTTATTGAGATGGTACAAGTAGAAAAGTTTCAATGCAAACTTGATTGTGATCTTCTCTTCAAAGGATGCCCTCAGAAAATGTGGGGAATTGATTTCAAGCCTCTCCCATTCTACACATTAATTTCAATTGGTCTATCATTCTCCAATCTCCATATCTCTGATGGTTCACTTTTTAAAGCTTGAACTAACTTTTATTAGGTAACAGTCACCATCTTCAACAGTCCCTCAACATAACCCTAATAGATTCTTTGTGCTATGTCGCTTCTTGCATCCTGTTCGACACTGCATGTCTTCATTTCCTATGCCCCTAGGAAAAAGAACTTTTCACATGCCTTTCCCCTCACCTCACCAGTGGGAATAGAATTTCCTGGTGATCTGATTCCTTTGCTGTCTTGCTTAATTTAATTCCTTTTACTGAAAATGGAAAGATTAAAATAAAGTAATGCCAACAACTCTGTCATCATCATTCCTTTAATTTCAAGGCTAGATAGGCCCAAGCTCATGTGAGAAACTTCATGAGAGAGACTGCCAAGAGATTTGCTGGCTAGATTTGAGTAGTTGACAATTATGAATTATCCAGCAATCAGGATGATGTAAGCTGCTCATTTATAGCTTGTAAAGCTAATTTAAGAAAAGGGTTTTAAAATTTCTTGCTACCTTGCGACCATTTTGGGGGAACATTATCTTGTATGATTGGGGAAAATTTATATGGTTTAACCTTTTTCAGAAGTGAACTGTTGAGCTTATTTTGATGGTAACTCTCACCTTAAGCCAATTTTCTCATAATCCTCCTATTTAAATTTACCACACAGTAGAAGCATGGAACGTGAGTTGTTTATTTATCTTTAATTGCTGAGTTTAAGAAAGTTGGTGATTAATATTACTATTCAAATCGTTGGGAATGGAGTAGCCTTAAATCTCCAGGCCAGCTGTCCCACCCAAAAGAGGTGCCTACAATTCAGCGAGGGGATTAGTCACTGTGTCCGACAGTGGAAACCCTGGGTATACCCAACAAAAAAAAAAAATTACTATTCAAACAACGGGGAAAGAGAGAGGAAACAATGGGTGATAGTTACCTAAAATCATGTATCATCCTTCTGATGTAGGGTGAAGGAGCTCAAGATATTGCAACCTTGACTGCTACTGTGCCGGCTGTGGACCAAAGGGAGGAACGGCAGGACCCTTTGGCTACACCTGATGTTGACAGGTAACCTTCCTTTCGCTATTCCAATACATTTATGTTTTACCACATGCTATATTTATTGCTAAATTTCATGAAAATGTGTAAATTTATGACTCCAGTTGTCTGAAGGACTTTAAAAAAATGTATTGAAATGGCAATTTTCTGTTCATAGGTTAAATGCCTCTTACCTCGCTGTCCATGCAAGTTCCGTCTTAGGCCGGCCGCTATGGCAAAAGACATCATCACTTTCAGAGCAAGCTTAGAATTCATCCCTCACAGAGATCCTATGGTTTCAATTTTGTAATGACGACATTTGGACATTATAACGGCTGAGATTTTCCCTTATTGTAGGATATAACTATATAAGAAACCCTTGTTTACTATGTATGCTACTTCCATGATTCTCCAGTGAAATGCTATGTTCTAAATATATAGTACATAGTTTCATCTGTAACTATTGTCCCTTGTTGCTTTGGTAGACCTTTTAGAAGCTGTTATCACTGCTTTATCTCTTATTAAGCCAGTAGACTAGATAGACTAGAAGCTTTTAGTTGTCAAGATGGTTTTTGTTTAGTTATTAGCAAATTCAAAATCGATTTGGAGACCAAAAGCAAATTTAGTTAACTGGTTTTTATCTAAAATGTTCTGATTTGGTGAACGGTGTTATTCATTAATTTGGTTCGAAAGAGTTGATTAATTGAATTAATCGATCAGTTAATTGAATATACTAGTGTAGTAGTGTGTATGTATGTTTTTAAATTTTTATTTTGTTGTGAAGTAGGATGTATTTTCGTATGAATCCTGCATAATCGTACACTATAACCATGCATAGAGAAAAGGAAGAAGAAGATCAAGTTGAACTCAAGAACATTGAACCACATTTTCATTAGATCATCCAAAGTATTACAGTTAAAATGTTGTCAAGTGTTTGTTACTAATAAGAGGAAATGTAATACTTATGAGGAAAAATATAAAAATTTTAAATCAAAATATAAAAGTATTACTCCGTATATTTTTTTTCAAAAGTATTACACTTTTTATATAAGTAATGTACACTTTAGTCATGATTAGTATTACATTTTTCAGCATAAATATTACATTTTTATCTTGATCCGACCCGTCTCTCGGAGGTCGCACACAAGTGTTTGCCATATTATTTTGGTTAATTGATTACTTAAAAGTGTTTTTGTTGAATAAATTGAAAAATATGAATTGTGGTTTGATTAATGGTTAAAATATTCTATAAATTCGATTGAGTAAATACCGGTGGAGGTCCTCCGACTTTGGTGGCACAGCCACTTTTAGTCCTCAACTTTTAAATCAACTACTTTTAGTCCTCTTACTTTTTGTTTCTAGCCATCTATGGTCCTTTCGTTAAACTTGACCATCTAATGCCGTTTTCTAAACGATAATTCAGTCATTTCATAATTAATTTATTAATTTTTATGTTTAATTTCCTCATCAGAATAGTCAAACAATGGTTTTCCAGCTATGAACGTGTATAAAACCAACTCGTGAATCAAAATGGCGTACAAAAGCTGGTACGAAGGTTGTGCCAAAACGATGTCGGGATATCTCGGTATGACTCGACAAACATGATAATTAATAAATTAATTATGAAAGGACTGAATTATCCTTGAGAAAACGGCATTAGATGGTCAAGTTTAACGGAAGGACCATAGATGGCTAGAAACAAAAAGTAAGAGGACTAAGAGTGGTTGATTTAAAAGTTGAGGACTAAAAGTGGCAGTGCCACCAAAGTTAGAGGACCTCCACTAGTATTTACTCAATTCGATTAGTTTAGTTTGGTTAAATAACCAAGTTTGATTGTACACTTGAAGCTTAACACATTTTAACACTTAATGTGTCAGTTCTACACGAAAACTTGAGGTGCGTAAATTTAAAGTTTAAGGTGTGCATTTTCAAATTAAGCTTAAGGTCCGTCATTTTTAACACTGAAGGTGCACTATTTTAACACATAAGATGTGTCGTTTTTAACACTTAGCTTTTGTATTCCCAGGAAGTGCATTATTATTATTTTTTTTATATAAAAATTTCATTGATTTGAGTCGTTGATCTATATTTGATTAACGACTCAGATCTTACCCCATGTTTCACCTGGGAGACTCTTCGATCTCTTCCCTATATATATGTATATATATGTGTGTGTGTGAATAGCCCAAGTCTGTAGGTTTGAAGGCCAGACTAAGTATATATAGGTTTGTCCTGTTTTATTTAATAAACTTTGAAATGAGTCTAAGCCTAACTTTTTTACTAAATAAGTCAGGCCTAACTAAGCCTTAATTAGGTTCTTACAAATTGTCTTGGACTATTCCCATCCTTAATCACTATCAATGTTGACTACAAATTTTATTTCTTTTAAAGACAACCATCGTTAGACATAAACAATAACGCGGTAACTTTTTTTTTCTTAAATAAAATAATAAATTGTAAAAATAATCAATTAAATTAGTGTCACATTTGAAAGTACACATGAAATGCCTTGTAAGCATCAAATAAGCAATACCTTGATAAATAAATAACTTTAAAACTCCGTTTAAAGTGTCTCATTAGATTTTTTTTTTTTTTTTTGAGTACTACTAATTTAATTTTACTATTCGTTTGACTACAATTTAAAGTAATAAATTACCAAGTGATGACCTGAACTTTAGTACCATGCTCTCATCTAATAGGAAACTTATTATTGTAACAAGAGTAATTATTTGCCAAACAAATATAAATACTTTATATTTATTTTGAGAAATGTTACAATCTCATAGATAAAATATCATATTTCAACAATTTGCATCATTTATAAAAGAAATTACAAATATAAGTAATATCTTCGCTATTTTTTATTCTGATAATATGATATTTTTTCGCTACGACATTGTAGAATTTCTTATATAGTTAATTAACTCACTGAATCACAGAATGCATTGGCGTTGCATAGCAACCAAAACAAAGATAGATCACACAAATTCAAGCATAGGCTAATAGGTTCTCTTTAGTCCCAAGACCATGAGAACAATGCTGACATAATCATATCTGTAGCCAGCCTTTAGGAGCTGAAGCTTCTTAAAATCCCATGGAGGATATCTGAACCAAAAATCTATCAGATAGCTTCTTCTAGCAACTACTTTCTCATGGCTGAATGTATCAAATGAGAACTTCCCATGGTATCTCCCAAACCCACACTCTCCAACTCCCCCAAATGGAAGAGTATCAGCTGCATACTACAAAATATCAAAAAAAAAAAAAAATCGAAATCAATATGCTATCAGAGCAAGTAGTAGATGTCGTGAAATTAGTCGAATGTCGTAGACTCTAAAGTATAAAATAGTTATTTGTTAGGCGGAAACTTGTAAAAGGTCAAGTCCAACAATTTTGGTGACTAGGCAACTGTTGGGCGGAGGCCGGTGAGGATCAAATCCAGCACCCTGCCTCTCGAAAATGTGGCGGTATATAAGAAAATAAAGTTGTGCCTTCGCTATGAGTTATAGCTTTTGGCATGGTGATAAGCACTTGATACTATTACTAACATTGGGGGTATTTGGTAAATAACTATTAGCTTATAGCTATTAACTGATTAGGTTAATGAGTTTGACTAGTTGATATCATTAGCTGATTGTAGAAAATGTAAGATTTTCCCTAATAATATATATTATATATTATATATTAGGGCCTTAATTAAGTGGTGCAAGTTGACTAGGCTTATTAAGTGGTCTGGTTGGACTTAATAACTAGTAGTTATTAGTCAACCAAACTCTGTGCCTAATATAACCTGGATTGATGGGATACAGGATTATGGATTAGATAGCACATTCAGTTACGGTACTCAGACCGCTCAGTAGACACCAATACACCATCTAGGGTTCTGAGTCAGGTCTGAGGCAAAACATGGCTGACGGTCTACCGTTAAGAGGCAACACAACAGGAACATCAATTATGGCTGGAGATCTACATGGCTACGCTTCCGCTGTCATACGAGGTCAGGTTTCTCGTATACTGTTATTCATTATAGTTAGACTATTGTATATCTAACAGAAAAGTGTTTGGTAAATTAGCTGTTAGCTGGTAGCTGATTATATGAATGACTTTCTAAAAAAGCTAATCGAAAAAGCTACTTTGAACAGCTTTTTGAATTTTAGCATTTTAGAGCAATAAGTTGTTACAAAAGCTAATTAATCAAACATTGATTGTTTAGCTAAGTCTAACAGCTAATAGTGGTCAAATAAGTCAAAATTAACTGATAAGCTAACTATGTTACTAAATAGGGCCAATTTATTGATGAACTTACTTGGACAATTGTATCATTGAACACCAAGCTTCCTGAAGATGTCTGAGACGCTATCTTCTTCTTGAGTGTCTCATTATGAGTGAAGGCATAAATGGTAAGAGGTTTAGGCCTGGAGTTGATGAAATCAATGCTGTCTTCTATTTTCTCCAGCTGCCAGAACAACAACACAATCACTTTATACAGATCTTTCCCTAGAAAACAGTTGAACTGCATTTATATGGTTGAGATATGAATTCTCACTGTTATTATTGGAAGAATTGGACCAAAGATTTCTTCTGTCATGACTGCAGCATTAAGAGGGGGATCCACCAACAGAGTTGGCTCGATGAACCTGCGAGTAGATTGCCATGAGTTTTCGAGATTCGTGGCGTTGCATATGCTGCCAGAATGCTCTTGATCTGAAGAGATACTTACAGATTATCTTCATCCATCGAACCACCATAGACTACAGAAGCTTTCACTTTAGGCTCATCCAATAAACTCTTCAGCCTTGTGAAGTGTTTTTTGTTGACTATCCTGGCAACAGAGTGTGTCTTTTTTGGATTGTCTCCAAAAACTGTCTGGATATATTTCTTCAGAAGTTGGACCTGATTCCAGAGTAATCATTTGAGAGAATTAAAATGTTTCCCAGTTTGAAAACATTGCCTAAATCATGGGAAAAATCAAAGAAAAACAGAACTACTATTTTACCAGCTCAGATGAAAACTTCTTTTCCACAAGTATGTAGTCAACTACAATGCATGCTTGACCAGAACAGGTGCCAAATTTTCCAGCAAGAATCCTTTTCAATGCAACCTTGGGAAGTTTACAGAAGGAAGTCATGAGAAAGTATTAGGATAAGTGCTTACCACTATCCAAAGGTATAGCAAGTAGTGAAGAGGTAATTTTATTTTCTTATATTTCCACACATTTTCAAAAGTCAGGTGCTGGACTTGTCCCTTTACCGGTCTCTTCCCAACAATCCCTAATCACATGGTGCTAGACTTGTCCCTTTACGGGCCTACATATGGTGCTAGACTTGCCCTTTACTGACCCCACCCAACAATCCCCTAATCATATGATGCTGGATTGACCCTTTATCGACCTCCGCCCAACAATCCCCTAGCTACATGGTGTTGGACTTGACCTTTTACGGGCCTCCGTCCAACAATACTCTAACCATGGTGCTAGACTTGGCCCTTTATGGGTCTTCGCCCAACAATCCCGTAAACACATGGTGGGGTCCTTTACCGGTCTCCACCCAACAATCTCCTAGTCACATGTTGTTGGATTGATCCTTTATTGACCTCCACTTAAGAATCCCTTAGCTACATGTGTTGGACTCGCCCTTTTACTGGTCTCTGTCCAACAATCCCTTAGCCACTCATGGTGCTAGACTTGGCTCTTATCGGCCTCCGCCCAACAAAAAGATTGCTGGTTTGGCTAATGAACAATAAAGAATACCAAGAACAAGGAAGAAGGCATTACATCTTTATCCCAAGAACTGGAAATCGAATCAACAATGGCAGGGCATTTTCCTCCCAGTTCCAAAGTGACAGGAGTCAGGTGCTTGGCGGCGGCAGTCATAATGAGGCGCCCCACCGCTGCACTGCCTGAAATAATCTAGAAATGAACAGTGATCCAAGAAAAACAAAGGGAAAACTCTCCAGAAATCTGAGTGTCATTAAACCTGTGAAGAAAATCTTGTCCCATTTATGCTCCAACAGCCTCTCAGCAACCAAACTCCCACCTTCAATGACCTTAAAAGCTTTAGGGTCTAAATAAGCAGGAATAGACTTGGCTATCACTGATGAACATGCCGGAGCCTGCTCTGACGGCTTAAGAACAGCAACACATCCTGCGGCTATAGCTCCGATGATGGGTTCCAATGCTAACCCTTCATTAGAAGAAGAAAATATTTTCATTTCAGACCATTTTTCACATGCATAAAATGAAAAAAAAAGAAGTAAAAAATGGTCCAAATAGAGAAAATCTTTTGCTGATCATCACCAATAGGGAGATTCCAAGCTGAAAAAATGAGGACTAAACCCAGGGGTTCAGGAATTATCTCTGCTTTTGCAGGGAATGCAGCAATGGGTAGTTTGGCCTGGAAAACAGTAACACCCATTATGAAGGGGAGCATTTACCAAAACACAGAAAGATCAAAGATGATACCTTTTTACCAGACATCCAGCCCTTTAAGCCTGCCATGGCAAACTCTATAGACTTTACAAGTGGTCCAATCTAAGAATGAAAAAAAAATAAGGGGGGGAGTTAGAAAAATGGGAAGAGACTGAAAATCTGAAACAAAAGGAATTTGTATGAGTGACCTCATCTCTGTAGGCTTCAACATGGTGTTTTCCCAGGTCTTGTTTGAGGGCCATGGAGATGTCATCTTCTTTCTCCTGAACCAGTCTGAGCAAAGCTTTCAGCTGGGACCTCCTCCAAGATTCTTCCCTGGTTTTACCTGAACGGAATGTCTTCCTCAGCCCCTCCAAACTTGCTCCAAAATCTTCCATGGATGCTCTGCTTTCTAGCTGCTTTTTATTTTCTGTATTGTGTGTTCTCTAGCTGAAGCGTTGCCCAGTATTTATACTCATTCATCATTCAACTTTCATTCGTAGGTTTTATGATTAGGACCTACTATGGTTGCACATAAATATTACATTTATCCATCTAGCAATGCACTATTCATCACTCAAACTAACTCTTTTCTTTTATTCATTTTATATAGTACTCCGTATTTTCTTAATTATTTTATATTTTTGTATTTAATAAAATCTTAATGTAATTTTTAAAATATAAAATTTATATGGTCTTAATTTAATATAGAATTATAAATAATTTTAAGTTTCATTTTTTTTTTTAACGATTTTAAGTTTCCTTAATTGAACAAAACACTTATAATGGAAATGATGGAGCAACAAATTTTGTTTTTACTTTGGCGTTATTTACATTTTCTTTTTTCACATTAATGTTTGATGGTGAACTGACTGGATTCTAAGACTAGCCTCAGCCTAACAAGTGGTTTACTTGTTAAGTGAGGTGGCTAAAAAAAATTAATTTTTTATTGCTTAGTTTGCCACATAAGATAACAAGTTTGCTGTTTTAACAAACTTGCTAAGATCATTCATATCAATGGATTTTAAGTGATTTTTGTCGGCAAAAAAATTTGGAGGTGGTTTTTTTACTAACGTGGAAGGTAGTTTTTTGGGATGTTTTTACTTCTGCAAAACATGAGATTTTGTAAGTAATTAAAAAAAAAAAAAAACAGAGTAGGTGCGTAGTGCTCGCCAGCTGATGGCCACTCTGACGTGAAAACATATTTCTTTGTTTTGTTTTGCTTTTGTGGTTTTTTTTTTTTTTCACCTTCTCTATTCCAGGTGTCATCTAAAAAACCACAAAAAAACTAAAGCTAGTATGAATGCTCTAATGGCAGCCTTTGCTACAAAATGACATCAAAGGCTGCTGTATAGTACTTTTATTTTATTATTATTTTTTTTAATTTTGAGTTAATGTTTTAAATTGATGTGATATTGGGGCCCATTTTTAAAAATTAATTGAATTTGCAGGGATGTAGTGTAAATAGTAAATGAATTGTAAATTGGGTGATGTGGAAGTATGACCCATTTTTGAAAGTGAGAGAGTATTGCACGGATAAGGATAGCCTAATGACACTTGTCAAATCGATCATTAACTATCTTATTAGCCAAATGATATTCAAGAAAGAAAAATACTATATGTACTCTCATTTCATAGTCCTAATTTTTACTCTATACTTAAAATTCTGATGTAAACACATTTACAGGGGCCCATATGAAAAAATAACCTATTAGTGTTCGCCAGACCAGGGAGTAAATTTGATGGAATAAGATTTGGGAGTACATGTAGTATAACTCTTCAAGAAAATAGTGACATACATTACCTGGAAGAAGTGAATGAGTGTGTGAAACATGATTTTCACACTTGGATGGCTATGAGTTATATTCACTACAAGAAAAATGCACATAGACAACGGTTATTAACCGTTGTCGTAGGGGTATACTTTCTGTTGTTGAAGCCGGTGTTGTTGTAGGTCATGCGCATAGACAACGGTTTTTTAACCGTTGTCTTTTCTACCAACGACAACGGTTTTTTAACCGTTGTCTATTAAGTGTTGTTGAAGCCGGTGTTGTTGTAGGTCATGCGCATAGACAACGGTTATTAACCGTTGTCTTTTCTACCAACGACAACGGTTTTTTAACCGTTGTCTATTAAGTGTTGTTGAAGCCGGTGTTGTTGTAGGTCCTGCGCATAGACAACGGTTAATAACCGTTGTCTTTTCTACCAACGACAACGGTTTTTTAACCGTTGTCTATTTAGTGTTGTTGAAACCGGTGTTGTTAAAAGTCACGCAATAGACAACGGTTATTAACCGTTGTCTTTTCTACCAACGACAACGGTTTTTTAACCGTTGTCTATTTAGTGTTGTTGAAACCGGTGTTGTTAAAAGTCACGCAATAGACAACGGTTATTAACCGTTGTCTTTTCTACCAACGACAACGGTTTTTTAACCGTTGTCTATTAAGTGTTGTTGAAACCGGTGTTGTTAAAAGTCACGCAATAGACAACGGTTTTTAACCGTTGTCTTTTCTACCAACGACAACGGTTTTTTAACCGTTGTCTATTAAGCGTTGTTGAAACCAGTGTTGTTAAAAATCACGTACATAGACAACGGTTTTTAACTGTTGTCTTTTCTTTAAAAGACAACAGTTATAAAACGTTGTCTATTGGGTGTTGTTGAAACACCCATAAACTGTTGTCTTTTGTAGAAAAGTCAACGGTTTCTAACTGTTGTCTATTGTAAAATAGACAACGGTTTTTAACTGTTTTTCACCTGCTTAAATTATAATCATATAAAAAAACAATTTATCCATTCACCATATGTTGCAAAGCGTAGTTACATAATTGTTCACAAGCTAATAAGGTTCAAAATAACAAGTCAAAAGACTTCCATGACCAATTCTAATTATCATCCAAGTCATAATACTACTACACAAAAAACAATTCCACGAACCAATTCAAGTCCAAATGATCACAACGTTCTAATGACCAAATCATACCTACTCTATATGACTTGATAGAATATCGGCCCATTCAGAACGCACCAGATCAATAACCGCTTTGTCATAATCAACTTGTTGAAACTACATGTAAACAATAAGAAAATAAATTAGTATAGATATAAATAATTTGCAATGAAATGCAAAATAAGTTAGGAGTAATTCGGAAAGCTCTCCAATCTGGAAGGTTATAGTACAGAAAAGCTAGACAAGAAACACTAAAATGGCAACTTGCTAGACAGGAAACGCTAAAATGGCATACTAGAGTCTATTCAAGTAGAGTAAAATCAATGCATTGACAATACTTTCCTAATATGAATACAAATGCTCCCAATTGGCAACTACCATGTGGGATGGATGGCATTTATCAATCTACCAGTCATGTTTTGCCTACTTTCTAGTTTTCTCTTCCTCAAGGCCCAAACAAAACAAAACACATCCTCTATATAATGCCACTGCAACCAAGAACTTGACAATCTGGATTGATGAGAATCCTAATTAGCTCTTTAACTGTATGCAAATACTATCAAGTCAAATATGCTCTATACCAAAGTTGGTTGACTTGTTTCTATATTCTGCCATATTTCCATGAAAAAGATCAAATCTTTGTAATTGAGTATTTATAAGCCGGCAGGATTTTGGCACTTAACACCAAACCACAAAGATTAAGCACACTTTAATTAATCATCAAGATTTCCTTTATCTACCCCGGCCCATGAAAATCAATCAATTTCAGTGATGGAGCTGAACACCAGAGAAGAATTACAATTTAGAGAAGTACGTGCAGAGGATTGAACCAAAGAAAAGGAAATCAAATTTTTGTGCAGCTTTAAAAAATAGAGTATGAATCAAATTTTCAGCAATCTAACATTAATCTATCATAATATATACAATCTAATTCTATCTAAAACACATAATAAACATTTAAATTTTTTTTTAAAATAATTATCTTTTTCATTAGTTTCAACAGAAGATTCTATTTACCCAAAAAACATTTATATAATTGAAAACATGATTCACATACATAAGTTTAGACATGCAAAGCACATGGTAAGAAACTCCATAGTAAAAGATTGAGTTTGAAGGATAAATACTGTAAGCATTTTAGAACCATGTAACTTTAAAAATAATTGCAGAAGAATCATATGACTACATGAGCTTCCTAACCTCCCGGCACAAAAGTAAATTAAGCGAGGCACAGTAAGCTTTTCCTAGTGAGCCAAGCAAGCCTACTGAACTTTCCAACTCATTATTTCTTAATGCGAATATATTCATTAAACATTCAACAAAAATTGTAACTGTAATCATAATAATGATGCATTTCATAAGGAACTCTATTCAGCAGAGCCCAAGCTTGAACATATCAGTATACAAAATAAAAAAATATCAACAGGGAAGAAAGAGAGGTTGAACAAGCTAAGATAAACCAAAGCAAGTGTACAAGTGTACAAGTGTATAAGGATTGTAATACTCCATATCATCTATCCAAAAAGTGACTCCGGAATGTATATGAATAGAATAAATAACCAAATGGGAGGAAATACCTGCTCAATGAGATCTAAACATGCTTGGTTGTCTTGAAATTCAACTTTTCTCCAGTCAATTCTATCCAACTCATATTCCTGTAATCAAACCAACAAGTAATGATACCATTATAATGTGTTCATTTTAAAAAAGATCCAGTAAACTTATGGTAAAAAAGCTCCAGTTTGTGAATGAAGAAAACTATACTAATATCATATCAAAAAATAATAATAAACCCAGACTTAAAATTGGAATAAATTCCTAGATCATACTTCTAGGTGAATCCAACAATCACACTACAACTTAGCGTGTAAAAGTTAATGTTTATTGCATATGTCCAGCTTCACCTAACAGCTTTTGTTCTGTTTACAGACATTAATAGAGGCATCAAAAGATGAAAAAGAACTAGCAATGCAAAACCATAAATGTCTAGAATATTTATGGATCTACCAGTATGTTGCTTTCCCATTGCAAGCGATGTATTTATCCTATCTACAACCCAGTCAAACAAACTTGCATATACAAATTTCGCCAATGCATCTCTTGTATCAATTGCCTAAATGAAGTTAACACACATTATGTTATGGTGAATAAGATCATAATAAATTAGTTCCACTCATATCATCGTAGATATAGATGCACTTCTCAACATTCATGTTATTTGATGGTGCAACTGTCTAAGAAATGTAATTTAGTAAAATTAATCAGACAACAACTTAACATACCTGCTTGTAACCAGCTACCTCGCACAGCCTCAACATAACCACAATGTGTTGTAGAAACCTGCTTTATTCTCAATAATTTCAAATGATCCATATAGATTAACCATTCTATATCGAGATGAGTTCAATCCTTGCCTCTAAATGCCAGGACCTAAGAAGCATGAACCCTAAAACTAAAGCAGATAGAATAGCTTGAATACATTTCCCTATATGCAAAAACAGATGGAATTTGAACTTACCAACTTACCACAATATACGAAATACACAGTAGGTTCCATTCCAGTATAGACTCACTTAGCAGCCTAGCTCCTCTCTCATAAACTAACCTATAATCCACAACTAACCTAGGGTTTAAAAACATTTATAGCTTTCAAATTTGGAAATTCAACGATACAATTCAGAAATTAGGGATTTGGGTAAAAAAAATTGAGGACAAACCCGTCGGAGCTTAACGGCGGGAGAGGAGGCCGGGAAGAGGCATGCCGGCGGTAGAGGAGGCCGGGAAGTGGCGACAGCAGCAGAGGAGGGAAGAGGTGACGCCGGAGGAGATTGGAGCGACGGCGGTGGCTGGCCGGGGAGGGAGAAACGACGTCGGCTGGCCAGGAGGGAAGATGCGATGTTGCTTGGTTGGTTCGTCGGCGTGCGAGGCAGAGGTTTACGCAGAGGCCAGGGAGGGAGAAATGCTGAAGTTTTTTAAATTTTCACTAAGTGTGAGCTGTGTACTGGGAGGGAACAAAAATTTTTGTTTGAGAGGGAAATAAAAAAAAAATTCGCTAAGTGTACTGTGAGGTTTTTTTTATTTATTTAGTTTTTTTTTTTGGAGGAAACATATACTATATACTATGTACTAATATAATTAGGAAAATAACGAAATTTTATTTTAATTTTATAATAAACTTTCGTTTTTTTTTCAAATTAAATAAGTATATTCATGGTTTTATAGGGACCGGGTCCACCTAAACGGGGTATATAAGTATAGAACGGGGTAAGAAAATATTAACTTTATAATTTTATTATCCGGGGCGCTAGACCCAAAATAGTACCGGGTATATAGGTACAGAACGCGAGGTAAGAAAATAGTAACTTTATTACTCGGGGTGTACCGCGTATATTGGTGCAGAACGGGAAGTAAGAAAATAATAGTTTTATTACCTTAGATGTTGCACTTAAATACATAAGTGTTGGTGTCACTTGGTGGGTTTAGCTTAGTTTGTTATGTTAGATTGTGTTAGAAGTATTGGGTTCTATTCTTCTTAGAGGCATCCTTAACTTATTTTATAAAATCGTTGTCTTGGTTTTCACAGACAACATAGAAGCAACCCAGTTATATATCAGTTGTTGCACTTTGACACATAAGAGTTTGTGTTGCTTAGTTGGTTAAACTTTAATCATTATGTTTGAGGTTAAAGGTTTGACTCTTGTTGTTAACATCCTTGTTTTTATTTTATAAAATAATCAAAGACAACGGTTTTTTATAACCGTTGTCTTTGTAGTGTTGTGTATTCTTTTTTTTTTTTGACGATTAGTGTTGTGTATTCAAATACGCTTAAAGACAACATACCAAAGACAACGGTTAAATAAAGCCGTTGTCTTAAACAAATAAAGAACGCGCAACGACAACGGTTATATAAAACCGTTGTCGTTGTAGTGTTGTGTATTCAAGTGCTATTAAAGACAACACATAAATGACAACGGTTAAATAAAACTGTTGTCTTTTATAAAATAATAATGCGCAAAGACAACGGTTTTAAGCAACCGTTGTCTTTGTAGTGTTGTGTATTCTAGTGCGCTTAAAGACAACACACCAACGACAACGGTTAAATAAAACCGTTGTCTTTTTTTTTTTTAAAAGAGTGCACAAAGACAACGGTTTTAAACAACCGTTGTCTTTCTAGTGTTGTGTATTCTAGTGCGCTTAAAGACAACACGCCAACGACAACGGTTAAAAAAACCGTTGTCTTTAAAAAAAAAAAAACGCACATAGACAACGGTTTTAAAAAACTGTTGTCGTTGTGGTGTTGTCTTTTTACAAAATGCACAAAGACAACACACTTATAACAACGGTTAAGTAAAAACCGTTGTCTTTGACAAAAGTGTTGCATCAAAGACAACGGTTTTGGACCAAACTGTTGTCTTTTATACAAAAGACAACACTTTTCTTAAAAACTGTTGTCTTTCTAGTGTTGTCTATGTGCATTTTTCTTGTAGTGATTCTTACCAACACTATCTCGGTTGAGATTGTTGTACAAGATCTTCCTAGTGCCGTTTACATTTACCTCTCTTGTGTGGTTTGTGGGTTATTATATATAGGATTTTTCTAATACGGTTTAAGTTTACCTCTCCTATGTAGTTCATGGGCTATTACATATATGGTCTTCCTAATACAGTATACATTTACTTGTCTTGTGTTGTTTGCGAGCTATTACATGCATGATTTTTCTAATACAATTTATGTTTACCTCTCATGCGTCGTTTGTGGGTTATTACATATAAGAATTCGATTTAAGTTTACTTTTCCTATGTGGTTTGCAAAATATTACATAGAAGTGCATTTATCCACTGCACACCATCCTTGACTATGGATTTCCCTTGTCACAAAATAAATAAATAAATAATTTAATATCTCTTTCTCACTTATGGAGACTACAATATTCATAATATGCTTTTAAAATAATAAATTAATTATAAGTAATTGTTTCATATTAAATGTAATAAATTTTTTATTTGAATATAATTAACAAATTAAAATTATTTATTAATATTATAAAAATTTAAATTATTAAAAAATTATGTTAAAAATAACAAAATCATTATAAATAATATATTAAAAGTATATAATGGGACAAGACGGGTGAAATGGTGACTATCATCTTAAAATTTAAATTCAATCCATTTGTGAATGAATTTTTACATTTAAATTCAACACATACAGGGTGCGGATGATAAATTATCATCCCTATTGAGAACATATGTAAAAGAAGTAGCTCCTATGTAGATTAAATAAATTATTTCGTTGATAGGTAATTTGAAATTAAAAATGGGTGAAGCTAATAAAGGGATTGTGATTTGACTTCTCCAAAAGGTTGAATCCTCAACAACAAAGCCACACCCCGCCTGACAGAGCATTTGAGAGGATATAAATCACGGTGACTTAATGGCGTAGTAGACATGACCAATTGTATGTGTGCACAAGGAATTAATCTGCTCACTTTGGGTATAATCCTCTCACTGCCGAGGTCCAAATCTTGACATTTTCTTCGAAATACTGCTTCTGAACCAATAAACTAAGCACATATTAGCGGGATTATGATTTGACTAGTGTTATGGGTAGGGGTGCTTTGCGAATGGATGGGACTATGGGAGCAGAGATTTAGAGCATCAATATCAACAAATCTTTTGAAGTTTATTCACGGTTTTTAGGGTAGAATGCCAACATGGCAAAGAGAGATACAAGAGAGAGAGAGAGAGAGAGAGAGAGAGAGAGAGGAGCTCCTTGCCGGAGGAAGAGGTTATTTCTCTTCCCAAGGAAGGAGAAATAAATGAAGAGAAAGAGCCTGTTGTGCGCGTTGGGCGCACAACAAACGCGCACAGCACATGCCCACCGAGCGCGCTTCTCAGCGTGCCTGACTTTCTTTATATTGTTATTATTTTTTTTTAAAATCAGTTTTCTTTTAAAATTTTGTCATTTTTCTCTCCCCTCACATATTATCTTTCCTAATCACACTTACAAAAATTTCTCAAAAATCACAAAATATTTTCACTATTATGGATGCTCTTAAGTGGCTATAGTGAATTCACATCTAATTCATTAAAGGCAAATTTAAAATTCTCATCCACATTTTCATTTAATCTAATATGTTATAGTGGATTGGATGCGAACCACATGGTAGATCATAAATGTTTAAAAAAATACATGAAATTATAATATATAGTACTCCGTAATTAAAATATTCAAGCATTATTTCAAATCAAAATGACAATAAATTTTCAAACATCACATTAAATTAAAAAAAAAAAAGAAATATTCAATTTGTTTAAAAATATAAATGTTAAATGTAACAATTAGAACAAGTAAATAAGTAAATCTTCATTCATAGCTAACTGACATTGTTTTAGTAGTTGATTAGTGGAGTGGAATGAGTATAACGGATTTTAAAAATCTGTATCCGCCTTCCATCCGTTAGTGATAGATTTTCACTAAATATATCCCATCTATTATTAGTGGATTGATGGGATCGAAATGAATTTCACATCCCATCTTTTGGTGGATGGATTGAATTGAGGAAAAAAAAAAAATAGCACATCCATGAATACTCATTCTTCCAAAAGGTTGAATTCCAATCTCACAGAACATGAATCACAGAGGCTAGACTTTTGACTCAATCTCTAATTATTCTTCCAACTTTTCATTTCTATGATCAGTTGAGCTGCCCATGCAAGTGGATCTATGATTAAAAAGAAGAAGCCAAATTGGTAGTTTTAGTAGGGAGCTGTAAGTCCCTGTAACATGTAAGAGCTTTTTTTTTTTTTTTTTTTTTTTTTTTTTTTTAGGTGAATTTAGATTAATCAAAGGAAAAAGATTTGAACCCCTTCCATCATGGACTGTAAGTTACTTGCTTTTTTTTTTTTTTTTTTTTTTTTCTAAAGAAATGTGTTAAAAGCTATGATTGCATTGTGTTCACCCACATGCTAAGGAAATGTAACAAATGTATTGATTTTCTTGTCAACTTTGGGCAAACAATTGCTTGGGGACTAATGTCTTGGAGAATTCACCTGACGAGATAAATGAGCTTCTTCAGGTAAATGCAAAAGAAGTCAGATTTACAAGGATTAGATAGTCACGGCTAAAAAGGTGTGTTTCTCAACAAAAAAAAAAAAAAAAAAAGATTTGAAGTTCTGAAAGTTATATAGGGCATGAGAGCTAGGTAAGTACATGTGGTCTCATTTATTATTTAACTATTATTAGAAACAATGGGGTCTCTCATTTATTATTACTATATAATCATGATGAACCCATGTTAAACACCCTTAACCTTATGAGGGGTTAAGTTATGTCAATCTAACGAGGAATAATTTGAGTTAATCTAGCTTTGAAATTCAACATAATCAAAATTCAAAGGGTGTGTTTGGTTTGCACATGGAAATCGGAATTGAAATGGGTATCAAATACTTGGTAATGGTAATGAGTTTTAGTGAAAGTATTTTGTATGTTTGGTAGTAGGGCGGAATGTGTATGATTAACAATAATGCTATTTGGTTATGTATTGTTGAGCATATAGCCATTAATGTGCAATAATCTAACTATCAACTTAAGCTTTTAGTTGAGATGGAGCACATGCTTCAATTTAGTATTAGAGCCAGACCAAAGGTCATGGGTTCGAATCTCAGCGCCACCCATAAGCGACGCGACTATGGTCCACGTTGGTCCACGTGTTGCTTGGAACCCAAGCTTAAACTTTTAGTTGAGATGGAGGCTTCAATTTGTATGATCCTATAATGGGAATAAAGATTTTAAAAATATAAGAACACAAAATCAAGACAATTGATTCTAATATAAAGACATCCAAAACACCAAATATGAACAAAAAATAATAATAATAATAAAGACAATTGATTCTAATATAAAGACATCCAAAACACCAAATATGAACAAAAAAAAAAAAAATAATAACAAAAATCTAAAAGTACTAATCTAAGGGGATGAGAAGGAATAAGGGAATGAAAGGGGATGATACCCTTATTTTATTTGGGTATGAGTTTTTCAATAAAGGGTATTTGAAACTCATAATAGTGTTATAAAAACTTATCAACCAAACAATACCAATCACTTTGATACTCATTCCTTAGAGCTAAACCTGTCAACCAAACACACCCAAAATGTTAAAAGGAATCAAACACCCACCTCACCTCTACATCGAAAAACGAATTTTAAGTGAGATTTCTTATCGACTACCCCAATTTCCTCCGATAAAATAGCAAATATCATCTACACATATTAAGGAAAACATGCACGATGTGAGAATCATATGGACAAGTTACTTAATGAGATAAAGTGGTTGTACTATACGTCTATACACTCAACTACCGGTCCCAACAAATCATCAAAGCACTACTTGTTGAAGTTTAATTTGACACTTCAATTCGAGAGTTTGAGGATTTTTTTTTTTTTTTTTTTTTTTTATGAGGATGAGGTTTTTTATTTTATTTTATTTTAATTACAATCTAACTTATTTGTAGTATTTGATCGACATGATTATGTCAATATCTTTAATTAGGATGTGATTTGAAATTATGACCTTTTTTTTAGAACAATCACAGTAATACCATCAAACCTCAAGGTACTGGTTCGAGAGTTTGAGTTTTGAAGAGGGAGATTTTAGTTCTTTTGTTTAGTTGAACTATTTTTGCATTTGTTTTATGTTTTTCTTTTTAATGTTCTAAAAATCTTAGTAAAACACTTATCAATAAGCATTTTTAGTCTAATACCAACTAATAGGGGACACATGAGTACATGACTAGAAAGCTAATTTTAAATTCAAGATAGACTTTTATATTTAGAGTTGATCTATTTTATTGATTTTTTTTTAATCGAAACTATACCCTTAACATTAATAAGTAAAAAATAAGGAAAATGTACATGCAATATACAAGGCGGTTGTACTCCCATATGAGAGGTTGTGAGTCCGAACCTCAGTAGAGGTGATATTGATTCTTTGTGCTTTATGAACAGATAGTGTATTGTAATAGAGTCAATAGCACTAAAAAAAAAAATACAAGGCTATCAAAATGAATATAACATTTCACACCTAGATAGCCAACAAAATAGATTTATAAAAGAATAGACCTATGTAAAAAAAAAAAAAAAGGACCTAATCGTTTTTCATCTCCAAGTTGTATCCCCAACACCAAGGTCACGCCCCGACCTAACAGAGCATCTGGGAGGATGTAAATCATGGCTAGACCTTTATCAGGAGACTCTCTCACTTTAAGAGGTTGTTTCCACACTGCCGCTGGTGAGACTCAATCTCGGGCCATTGTTCGCATACTTTACTCCTGTGACCAACTGAACTGCCAATGCGGGCTTTTTCATCTCCAGGTTATTTCAACTGTTTGTTGTGCTACTTCTAAAGGTTATCGATTTAATCACGATCTCCAATCATTTTTATCAAGAGAAATACTAGCAATTAACCAATTTAGCAGCTCCAACTTCTATATAATTCCAACATTAGTGTTTTAAATGTGCAATTGAATACAAACTTCACACTACTAATTAAATTCTTGATTCAGTACTGAAAAAAAGAAGTGCTACAAACTTTAACATTAGTTTTTCAATCTTCTTATAGTCTGTTTTGCAAAACTTATTTAGGAGCTTATAACTTATTATAAGCTACTAATAAGCTATAAGCCCCGTTTGATAATGTTCCCAAAATAAGCTCGTAGCTTAAAATAAGAGTTTATTTTGGAACGCTACTTTAGGTAGCGTTTCAAAATAAACTAGTAGCTTCCTATTTTTTTTTTTCTATCTTTGTCCTTATTATTTTAAAGAAATGATATCATTTACCCTTCCCAATTAAAATCCTTTTATCTTCTCCTATTTCCGTAACTTTCACCGCAATTATTGTTATTATTATTATTATTATTATTATTATTATTATTATTATTATTATTATTATTATTATTATTATTATTATTATTATTGTTATTAGATTTGCAACAATATTGCTACTTCATTATGGAATGCTAGATCATGATTATGCTAATAATTTTATTTCAAAATGTTAATTTTTTTGAAGATAAAATGTTAAATTTTAATATGTAAACAAACTAATTTAAATTTTCTGAAAATGTCCTCTTTTTTTTTTTTTTTTTTTTTTTTTTGTCTTTTTACATTTATCAGCTTATGAAAAAGCTAATGTTACCAAACGCTTTCAAGCATGCTAGCTTAACAGCTCTTCAATTTTCAGCTCATAGCTTATAACTTTTCAGCTTCCTAAGCTTTCAACTACCTTTTCAGCTCCTTTTAAACTTTCAGCTATGTTTGCCAAATATAGCCTCAGTACTTGTCCTTGCAGTTACTCATATTATTAAAGAATAAATAATGTTTTGGCATGAATACGTATAACTTAAGTAATACTCTGTATATATTAATATATTATACATAAATAATATATACACGCAAACAAATATATCTTATTTTATTTATTCATTTAATGCGAAGAGCGAGATACCTCCCTCAGATCAGCTCATACGGTCATACCTCCCTCCACACCTATGTCATTATAAAAATTTCTTCCGTACCCACACTCATTACCCAAATCTCGCAATATAGCTACTTTACTACTCATTAAGTAAGATATGGGTATTGGATACGAAGGTAACAATTTTTAATTTAGATTTTCATATGTAATATTATAAATATGTAATATAATGATGTGTTCATCCCCACAATTTTTTATTTAGATTTTCATATGTAATATTATAAATATGTAATATAATGATGTGTTCATCTTTGGTGATACGACGTTACTTAATTATTATTTTTTATATTTAATTATTAAGTACTTCTTTTTAAGTCATAATATATAATTAAGTTAGTCCATTCTTAGAATCATAGATAACTTAAATATAATAAAGAGTTATATTGTTATATGAAGTGATAGTTGAGTGATGAATTCATAGGGGAAAATATCTCACTTAGGTTGCATTTTATTCACTATATTCACATGCATTGTGAGTCAGAATTGGACAAAATTGTCGGCATGAAAACATTCCGTACAACGTTAGTTATTGATGATTCTTGGTTTTCTACTACCTCGTAGCAGTGCACTACTCATGCATTGGACGTGGTTTGGTGAGTAGTGCCAACTTTATAAGGACAGCCGTGCAAATTTCTTAAACGGACAGTGACCAAATAACAAAAAGTTTAAAATTAATTATTAATACTGGATATTATTTCTTTTTCGTGGTATGTATGGGAGTCAGCCGCTATTCTAGCATTTTCAGATTTACCATTTTGATTTAAAAAAAAAAAAAAACTCATATTTTCACCCGTACGATGTACATAATGGATTTGTTATAATATATTACAAATATTTGAATCGTTATGCAATTATTTAAATTACAACATCAAATATTATATAGTGCAATTGAAGATATGGTATGGATCGTTTATGTTTGTTGATGTTATCATTGCTTGAATTTGAGCAAATAATTGCTCAAATTAATAGCTAATGTGTATATGTACGCATGCGGTGCTGTAACTTTAAAAATTTTATATATTATTGTTTAAGATTTTTATAAATTAGACAAATATACCCGTTCTCTAGCAACTTAGTTATAGTAATCAATTGTTATCATAATTCATTTGCATAGAGGATATATTTTTGTCTAGATAAATAGCAATTTTGTAATTTTGGATAAAAAAAAAACATAATATCAACGATTGTATTTACAAATTATTGAAAACATCTTTGTAGATGAAATTGGTAGTCGTAACACAATCATTGTGATCTGCCAATCTTGTGATGCTGAGCCGCGTCCCGTTACAAATACCAAGAGAATGGACTATGTTCCGCAATAACATAACAGGTGCACCGACCTTTAATGTCAATGAATGATTAGGAAGACTCGACAATCTCGAACTATTTAGGAATTCAGGAGTGTGTACTTCTTATAGATTTTCTTTGTCTGATTTTGCCTTACACAAAGAGTCACAACTTAAATATGTTTGTCCTTCTGCAATATTCATGTTGCACATGTACTGATTAATTTGATCAACGACATCTAAAGTCAGCGAGAAGATTGCTCGGCCTTCTAGCTGTGACTCATCAAGCATGTCATATCTCGATCTTGGAAAGGTGTTTTCCACTATAGTTTCTATGGGATCGTGTCCACACTTCAACAAAAATTGTGCCACAATATTGATCTCAAATGAACCGTCGTTTACAACCCCTGTAATCCCATCTCCGATGTCTGCAATCCATTTTGAAAACCAATCAACCGTCTGTCTATCTTCCTCTGAAGCTAAAATCTGTTGTCTCAAGTTCTTTGTGAGCCTTAATACCTTGAAATTTGTCCACATGTATGAAGAATTAATAGTTGCTCTGACAACTACTGGTCTTTGTTGCTTTCGAAATAACAGGTAGGATATGTCTAAAATTGCCGCCCAAAACTATTGTCTTTCCACCAAAAGTCTTTTCAGCACTACCCAGTATGGCGAACCTCAATAGATCCCTCATGGTTTTGTCCAAAGCCTGAAAACAGTGTTTGTGCGTCATTAGTGCTTCATCCCATATTATCAATTTTCTCATTATTATAAGCTCAGCAAGGCCAATGCCTTGCGATATATTGCACGTGGAATCTTCGTTCAAAGAGAGTGGTATAGCAAACCTGGAATGCGTTGTCCTGCCTCTCGGCAAGAGCAAATATACTATTCCACTGGAAGCAACATTCAGAACAATATCACCGCGATTCCTTTTATATATATATATATATATATATATATATATATATATATAATCATAAAATTAATTGTAATAACTATAAAAAAATCCAACGACCCATGTTTAATTGTAATTATACTATTATTAAGATAATTATTAACTTAATTATCATAATAATTATTAGTTAATTATACTAATTAATATATGTAAAATTAATTTCTTAATTACCATAATAATTATTAGGTAAATATATTAATATTGTGCAATTATGCTATTACACCTTATGAATATATATATATATATATATATATATATATATATATATATATAGAGAGAGAGAGAGAGAGAGAGAGAGAGATTAGCATAAAATTACCATATAAATTACATGGAATAATGAGAATGATAATTTATTTTGTTCTCATATTATTATACCTAAATATAAATAAATAAGTAATCTCACACACACACACACACACACACACACACACACACACACACACACACACACATATATATATATATATATAATCAAACAATTAATTGTAATTGTAAAAAAAATTGACGACCCGTGTTTAATTCGTTGCACGGGGCAAATATATGCGATGCACGAATATATGATATAGACAAAAGATTAAAAATATTCTAAAAAAATAGAATAATATATGAAATAATTATTTAAAAAAGATTAACACTGCAATTGTATTACCCATTATTGAAAACTTATTTGTATACGACATTTTTAGTCGTACTTACAGGTGGTACAATATCTCCCCATATCAAAATTTTTAATCTCATATATTATTCATTGTGCACCTTGTAACCATAATTTGTGCACCTTGTAACCATAATGGATTGTTGATCGTTATTTCTCTTAAATAATTAACGATCAACAATCCATTGTGCACCTTGTAACCATAATCTATATTTCTCTTATTAATTGTGTTGCATATTTATATTTTGTAGTGTTAAATGTTGGAAAAAAAAATCTGTAGATTATGGCTTTAAGTTTCTGTCATTTTGTATCAATTTTTTTAAATACTTGGTAGCTTATAGTTTAAACCAACATATTATTTTATGATTATTAATTGTGTTGCATATTCATATTTAATTGTGTTGCATATTCATATTTTTGCAGTGTTATTTCTCAAAATATTAATATAGAACATTATGACTTTAAGTTTCTGTCATTTTGTATCAATTTGTTGAAACCTAAAATCTTATAATTTAAAGTCACCAAAACAACCGATCAAATGAAAATAAGATACAAAAAATAAATAAACAAGACCAGAATTTTAACGTGAAAATCAAAA